>NC_086321.1:246272209-246284709 GCF_036172605.1 Pelobates fuscus | reverse complement strand
CGTTGTGTGTTATTGGTTTAAGCCGACTGTGATTGTCTATTGTTGTGACTTAGAAGATGATCAGATCACATTTTATGACTAATTTGTGCAGAAATCCATATCATTCCAAAGGGTTCATACTTTTTCTTGCAACTGTATATTAATATATATTAAACGTAACACTTTTGTTTTTGCCTTCATTTTTCATGAGCTGAACTCAAAGATCTAAGTCCTTTTTCTATGTACACAAAAGGCCTATTCCTCTCAAATATTCACAAATCTGTCTAAAACTGTGTTAGTAAGCACTTCTCCTTTGCCGAGCTAATCTATCCACCTCACAGGTGTGGCCTATCAAGATGCGGATTAGACAGCATGATTATAGCAAAGGTGTGCCTTAGGCTTGCCACAATAAAAGGCCACTCTTAAATATGCAGCTTTATCACACAGCACAATGCCACAGATGTCACAAGGTTTGAGGGAGCGTGTAATTGGCATGCTGACTTCAGGAATGTCCACCAGAGCTGTTGCCTGTGAATTAAATGTTAATGTCTCTATCATAAGCAGTCTCCAAAGGCGTTTCAGAGAATTTTGCAGTACATACAATCTGCCTCACAACCGCAGACCACGTGTAACCACACGAGCCCAGGGCCTCCACATCAGCATCTTCACCTCCAAGATCGTCGAGACCAGCCCCTTGGACACCTGCTGCAACAATCTGTTTGCATAACCAAAGAATTTCTGCACAAACTGTCAGAAACCGTCTCAGGGAAGCTCATCTGCATGCTTGTCTGCCTCATCAGGGTCTCGACCTGCCTGCAGTTGCCATAATTGACTTGAGTGGGCAAACGCTCACATTCCAAGGCGTCTGGAACATTAAAGAGGTGTTCTCTTCACGGATGAATCCTGGTTTTCACTGTACAGGCCAGATGGAAGGTGGTTTGCCTTTGTCAACATTGTGGATCGAATGGCCCATGGTGACGGTGGGATTATGGTATGGGCAGGCGTATGTTATGGATAATGAACACAGGTGCATTTTATTGATGGCATTTTTAATGCAGAGATACTGTGACAAGATCCTGAGGCCCATTGTTGTGCCATTCTTCCACGACCATCACCTCATGTTGCAGCATGATAATGCACAGCCTTATGTTGCAAGGATCTGAACACAATTCCTGGAAGTTGAAACATCGCAGTTCTTGCATGGCCAGCATACTCACCGGACATGTCACCCATTGAGCATGTTTGAGATGCTCTGGATCGCGCATACAACAGCGTGTTCCTGGTCCTGCCAATATCCAGCAACTTCGCACAGCCATTGAAGAGGAGTGGACCAACATTCCACAGGCCACAATCAACAACCTGATCAATTATATGCGAAGGAGATGTGTTGCTCTGTGTGAGGCAAATGTGTGACTGGGACAAACCACCCAATACAGTAAAACTGCACCTTTTATTGTGGTCAGCCTAAGACACACCTGTGCAATAATCATGCTGTCTAATCAGCATCTTAATATGCCACACCTGTGAGGCGGATGGATTATCTCGGCAAAGGAGAAATGCTCACTAACACTAGAAAGATTTGTGAACAAAATTTGAGAAAAATTGGCCTTTTGTGTAAATCGAAAGTCTTAGAATTCAGCTCATGAAAAATGGTGGGCAAAATCAAGTGTTGCGTTTATTATTTTGTCTTGACACTTCATATGTTGCAGAAAGTGCAATTTTTGAAAGTTTTATCAGATATGATAAACATGGTAAAAGTCCTGGGAAATTACCCTTTCTCTTCTTAAAGGGGCACACTAAGCAGCACAACCACCTACAGCATACTATAGAAGGTACCAAGTAAGATAAAAATGTTTTAAAGGGATTGAAGTCTTCAAATGTTGAATAAGATGTCTCCGGAGTGGTATCACACATCAATGGCATATGCAAAAGAGAGAATAGGATACCAATTGTGCAGTATTGAAGTCTATGGACTATAGACAATATAGAATTGAAAATTGCTGTTTTTCAGAGCTATATCCAGCTCTCGGTAAAACCGCTTACAGTGGTATTTCAACTCCCCACTTGTAGGATATCCCTCAAACAGTAGTTGTAGTTTACATGCAATTAAAGAAAAAGGCTTGAATCCTAATAGGGCGAAACACGTGATTTTATTATTTGTTTAAATAAAAGTAAGATTTTAGACTACCCATTTGCTTTAGGGCAGTCTTTTATACTTTTATTTAGTTTATTTTATTTGTACCTGGCGCAACTTATTTTCCATACACATCAGGTCCATCATCAAAAGTATCCTAGGTGGGGATTGTTCCACCCACGCTGTTACCATAGAGCGGTTTGTCTGCTCTCAAAATTGTAAGTATATTTCATTTTACTACTACTTATTTGCAAATCTGGAGAGCACTATGGGCCTTCTTTTTCTTTAATAGCATGTAAACTACAACTACCGTTTTAGGGATATCCTACAAGTGGAGTTGAAATACCGATTTCTGGTTATAGCGCTGAAAAACGGGAGTTGGCAATTTTAGTTCTACATTGTCTATAGTCCATAGACTTTCAATACTGCACAATTGGTCTCCTATTCTCTCTTTTGCATATGCCATTGATGTGTCATACCACTCCGGAGACATCTTATTCAGCATTTGAAGACTTTTAAAACCTCAAAAGGACATTTTTATCTTTAACTTGGTACCCTTTTTGATTACTTACCACAATATTGTATTTATTTTGGCGCTACTTGTATCCTTTGTTCTGTTTGTTCGATTTATCCTTGAAGGTTTTGAGGGTTACCTTCCTATTTCGGTGTGCAGCCCCCTTGTGATCAGTTTTTGTAGCGCTGTTCCACCCTTGTTTTTTGTATAGTGGTAGTGGGGCCAGAAGTGTCTTGGTGCCTTAACACTAGTAAAATATAATTTTCAAAACAATTTTTTTTAACATTTACCTATGTCTCCTGTGGTCCCATCCCCTATGTAGATATATCTAATAGCCTATTAATGATTGCAATCCTCAGAGTGCCATAGATGTGAGCAATATTTTTGATTTGCATTTTCATAAAGGTTAACTCTGTGGCTTTAAAAAAAAAAAAAAAAGAGGGCTTAGTGGACCAAACTGTTAAACCGAGAAAATGTGAACTTTGTAACAAAAGATTGTTGAAATTTCAAGTACAAGTGACAACTATTCTATCCCCCACTTTCCTTTTTTTTTTTTTTTCCTTTTTTTTTTTTTTAGCAGGTAATTGCTGCCATGGAAACACAGCTGTCAAATGGGCCCACTTGCAATAGCACAGCCAATTGTCCAAACAACATAAACTGCTCATCACCTGTTGACTCTGGCAACACAGAGGACAGCAAGACCAACTTAATAGTCAACTATCTTCCCCAGAATATGACACAAGAAGAACTGAAGAGTTTGTTTGGGAGCATTGGTGAGATAGAGTCCTGTAAGCTAGTGAGGGACAAAATTACAGGTATGCAGCTTCAAAAGTCATTTTATTTTAATGCATGTTAACTGTGCTACACAATTAGAATCCCTGGGGTTATGAAGGTAGACTAAAAAAAACAAAAAAAAAAACCTGGTGGTTCCGTAATGGGGAACTAGTTCTAGATTTTTGTGGGAATCTCTGTAAAGCCCTTGACCATTTGCATTCTTCTGATGTATTCTACTGATTTGTTGGTAATTTCCAATCAGTGGGGGGAAAACAACTCTGCCACTAATGCATAAATGGTATTACAATCTGGGAGACAACATCCAAAGACTCCTTTTATAATAACATAATAAACTGTAGTGGTACTGGTGTTCATAATGCCAATTTAGAGGAAGACTTTCCAAGCACCATAACCAATACAGCGTGTTAGGGGTTATGGTCCTCTGGTGCCATCCCACACTGGGTGCTCAAACAGTTTTTGAACAGTTTGACACCGTTGGCCCAGTCTCTTCATTATGGTTCTTTAAAATGTTAACTTCTACTTTTAGTATTAATTATACCTTTTCTGTTTGTCTTTGTATGGAATTCGTTGGGTGATGGCTTCAGCAAATAGAACATGGTTTGCATTCTGTGGGACAGGGCACTTCCACCCCCACCAATAGCAGGGCTATTTACTAAATTGGCCTAAATTTAAAATTTACTACGGCAACTGATAGTGTAGATTTAGTCGCTGTTACTGAGACATGGTATAATGAGAAAAATGACTGGGACATAGCAATACCAGGGTACTCTTTATATAGAAAAGACAGGGAAGGCAAGAAAGGAGGAGGGGTGGCCCTGTATGTAAAGAATAGCATAAAATCTAGCCTAATAAAGGTTAGTGAGGCGAACATAGAGTCAGTTTGGGTTACGTTAGAATTTGGTAATCACACAGTAACTCGTGTAGGTGTGATTTATAGGCCCCCAGGACAAATTGAAGAGTTAGATAATCTACTAGTTGAAGAAATAGCTAAAATGACAATGAAGGGGGAAGTTATCATCATGGGTGACTTTAATCTTCCTGATGTAAATTGGAAAACAAAAATAGCTACTTGTGCCAGGAGCACACATATTCTAAACTCCCTACTGGGATTGTCTCTAAAACAAGTCGTTGAGGAGCCAACTCGTAAAGAGGCCATACTAGATTTAGTGTTAACAAATGGAGATTTGGTATCAGATATTACTGTAGGTGAAAGTTTAGGATCCAGTGATCATCAGTCAGTGTGGTTTAATATAAGAACAGTGACTGAGTCACACCACACAAAAACAAAAGTTTTAGACTTTAGAAAAACAGACTTTTCCAAAATTAGAATATGTGTAAAGGAGTCATTATCAGACTGGAGCAATTTAAATGGAGTCCAAAAGAAATGGGATTATTTAAAAGTTGCACTACTGAAGGCAACAGAAAATTGCATTAGGCTTGTCAGTAAAAGCAAAAAATTCAAGAAACCACTGTGGTACTCCACAGATGTAGCCAAAATAGTAAAAAACAAAAAGTTAGCATTTAGTAATTATAAAAAAACCCAGAGTGAGGAAGACAGAATGACCTATAAGATTAGGCAGAAAGAGGCTAAGCAAGTTATAAGAGCTTCCAAATCACACACAGAAGAGAAAATAGCACAGTCAGTAAAAAAGGGGGACAAAACCTTTTTTAGATACATAAATGAGAAAAGAAAAGTAAAACAAGGATTAGTTAGATTAAAAACAAAAGAAGGAAGGTATGTAGATGAGGATAAAGGTCTAGCTGACTGCCTCAATGAATATTTTTGTTCGGTATTTACAGATGAAAATGAAGGAAAGGGACCTCAGTTAAGAAAAAGGATAAATGAGTCATTTATTACACGTGAGTTTACAGAGGAAGAGGTTCTATTTCAACTGTCAAAAGTAAAGACAAATAAGTCAATGGGACCTGATGGAATACACCCAAAGCTATTAAAAGAGCTTAGTGGTGTACTAGCAAAACCATTAACAGATTTATTTAACCAATCATTGATAACAGGAGTAGTCCCAGAAGATTGGAAGTTAGCGAATGTTGTGCCCATTCACAAGAAAGGTATTAGGGAGGAGTCGGGCAACTATAGGCCAGTAAGCCTAACTTCAGTAGTGGGGAAAGTGATGGAAACCATGTTAAAGGATAGGATTGTTGAACATCTAAAAACACATGGATTTCAAGATCAGAGACAACATGGGTTTACTTCAGGGAGATCATGCCAAACTGATCTTATTGATTTTTTGATTGGGTAACTAAAATTATAGATCAGGGTGGTGCAGTAGACATTGCTTACCTCGATTTCAGTAAGGCTTTTGACACTGTTGCACATAGAAGGCTTATCAACAAACTACAATCTTTGAGCTTGGATTCCAATATTGTTGTATGGGTAAGGCAGTGGCTGAGTGACAGGCAACAGAGGGTTGTAGTCAATGGAGTATATTCGAAGCTTGGGCTTGTTACCAGTGGGGTACCTCAGGGATCTGTACTTGGACCCATTCTCTTTAATATTTTTATTAGTGATATTGCAGAAGGTCTTGATGGTAAGGTGTGTCTTTTTGCCGATGATACTAAGATATGTAACAGGGTTGATGTTCCAGGAGGGATAAGCCAAATGGAAAATGATTTTGGTAAACTAGAAAAATGGTCAGAGTTGTGGCAACTGACATTTAATGTGGATAAGTGCAAGATAATGCATCTTGGACGTAAAAACCCAAGGGCAGAGTACAGAATATTTGATAGAGTCCTAACCTCAACATCTGAGGAAAGGGATTTAGGGGTGATTATTTCTGATGACTTAAAGGTAGGCAGACAATGCAATAGAGCAGCAGGAAATGCTAGCAGAATGCTTGGTTGTATAGGGAGAGGTATAAGCAGTAGAAAGAGGGAAGTGCTCATGCCATTGTACAGAACACTGGTGAGACCTCACTTGGAGTACTGTACACAGTACTGGAGACCCTATCTTCAGAAGGATATTGATACCTTAGAGAGAGTTCAAAGAAGGGCTACTAAACTGGTTCATGGATTGCAGGATAAAACTTACCAGGAAAGGTTAAAGGATCTTAACATGTATAGCATGGAGGAAAGACGAGACAGGGGGGATATGATAGAAACATTTAAATACATAAAGGGAATCAACACAGTAAAGGATGAGACTATATTTAAAAGAAGAAAAACTACCACAACAAGAGGACATAGTCTTAAATTAGAGGGACAAAGGTTTAAAAATAATATCAGGAAGTATTACTTTACTGAGAGGGTAGTGGATGCATGGAATAGCCTTCCAGCTGAAGTGGTAGAGGTTAACACAGTAAAGGAGTTTAAGCATGCGTGGGATAGGCATAAGGCTATCCTAACTATAAGATAAGGCCAGGGACTAATGAAAGTATTTAGAAAACTGGGCAGACTAGATGGGCCGAATGGTTCTTATCTGCCGTCACATTCTATGTTTCTATGTTACTTTGAATTTTCATAGCAGCTGAATAGAAAGCACATCAGAGACTTTTTCCAGTTTGACCTTAAATTTGAAGTTCACTTTAAATTGACCTTGGATTCTCACATGAGTAATCCTGTAGATTTTGATGAAATGTCAAGATCACAAAATAGTCCTGAAATGTTAACTCTGTAAGTGGACTTAAACCCTCATCAGGTTGCTGCACCGGTCTACTTGAAATGTAAAAATAAAGCAGGTTTATTTTTGCATAGATGTCTACGTGTTTTCCTTAAGTCTCATATTGTGTGTTATGGCAGGTGTCTGAGATTACTGGAGACAGATATGTAAGTATCTTTAGTTTGTTATTCTCAGAAAAGATTTCGAGATGATCAATTGCATTTTGGACTCTGTTTCAGTGAAACAATGTATATTATTTGTCACTGCACTTGAAGTTAGAAAGAGTATGTGCTGTTTTTCCACAATTAAAAATAACAATGATTTCCTTCATGCCCTATTAAATATCAACTTTGAAAAATTATAAACTTAGATAACATAGTGCATATTACCTGTGAACATTTTCAATATAAAACTTATTTTATATAGTATTTGTAACTGCGAAGTTGTAAAAATCATAATTTAATTTAAAATACATTTTAAATTATTCTGTCTGTTATTCCTGTAAGCTGGTGTTTCAACCGTAGCAGCAGACATTTAATACTTACAGAGGGGTCAGTGAATGAATGTTGAAATATTCCAGTATGGCTATTGAAAAAATTCTATAAAATCTTTTAAATGTTAAACAAAATTCATTGTGCACGGGTATAACTGAAAATATGTGCTGCTGATACTTAAATCTTGGAATTTTTAAGAAATTAAACCCACCCCCAATGAATATATACACCGGTATTAGATTGTGCTGTTTCTTAATCTGTATTATGTATCACATTTTCCTCACTACTTTCTAGTAAAGTCCTGTCATTTAACATTAGATTACTGTATTACTAGTTGATAAAGTGGACTAAATGGGCAAAATCCAGGATCTGATAGGGTTAATTGGCCCCTATATCATCTAACTAAAATGAATGCATGGGTAGATCGCTAAGACAGTCTGACTCTGTAAAATCAGCATTGGCCTCTTAGGCTTGATTTGTCATCCCCTGAATGACCAGAGCAAGGTGGTGTCTGGTGGAAAGTCACTTCCCTATGTCAGTGGGAACCCGTATTCAGCCCTCTGTAGATGTCTGCAACTCCAGTTTGCCATACATGTACTTTAAAAGAGTGTCAGATGGGAGATGACAGCGTTGATTCAATTTTATCACTTTGTTTCCCTTTGTAGTCTGAAAGAAGGCCTTATTCTGTGCAAAGTGGTGGTTAGAATTGGCATTTAGTGTAGACCGCTCTTTGCCCCAGCTTTCCCTCCAGACAGTTTCTAGTGCTTCAAAGGCTTGTTCTGAGCCTCTGGTTCTGTGAGTATGGAGGCTAGTCTAGTCTCTATGAGCTGCTTTGCTCCAATCTCGTCTTCCCAGATAGAAATTGGTGATGCCTGGTTAGGGGTATTCTATTTCAAATATGACTTGAGGGTCTCCTTTGCCTCAGCTACAATTGATGTCTGGGAGAGGAGGAATTCACTTGGTCTCCATTTGGAGACTGTCTGTCTCTGCTTACTGGACTTCAGCAGCAGTGGACCTAAGACCGTGAGGACATGATCGGACCATTTAGTGGTCGTGGATAGACAATGCGGTCTGGAGTACTCCCTTGGTGTTTTGAAGCGACGATTTGATGAGTCCATGTTGAGCCCAAACCATAAGATATCAAGATGGCTAGGTGACCCTTCCACCTCTCTGTAGACGCAGAGACTGAAAGGGTTTGCAAGATCAGAAGATGCCGAGCAGGGTTTCTGGTGCAAACCCCCCACCCTCAGGGTACGAAAGTCCAGAATGTCCTGCCCTAGAGTGGTCCCAAGAATTCCCTCCAGTCAGATTATCCCCGTCTGGAGGGAATTTTGGCTCGATTTTAACAATTTGCATAGTGCCTCTTTACCACTCTTTACGGACAGGAGATAGATGTAAGTCTTCAGCAGAGCGAAATAGCTTAGAAGGGACATACTGTGTATTAGGGAGGATAAATAGGTGGGAGCAGCATTTATGTAGAGATTTGAAAGCAAAAATCATAATTTAAAATTGAGCCCTATATCTTACAGGAAGCCAATGCAGGGATTATCAGAAGGGTGAGGCGTGGGAGGTGCGGGTGGACAGGAAGATGAGCCTCGCCGCTTCATTCATTATGGACTGTAACAGCGCAAGTTGGGAGCATGTAAGATCACTGAGAAGCGGATTACAGTAGTCAAGGCGAGAAAGAACAGTGGAATGGACCAGCACCTTAGTCGCATCTTGCATTAAGTAGGGGCGGATGCCAGCAATGTTTTTGAGTTGGAAGCGACAGGATTCGGTGATCGACTGAACATGAGGCGTGAAGGAGAGGTCAGAGTGAAAGAACACCTAGGCAGCGAGTCTGCGTGGTGGAGCTGATGGTAGAACAGTTGACTTGGAGGGAGACGCACAGGAGTAGCAACACTCGAGGGAGGAAAGACCAGAATTTCCATTTTGTTCAAGTTGAGTTTAATTAAGTGGGCACCCATACAGTTAGTAATAGCAGAAAGGCAGTCAGACATTTGTCAAGCGGGACGGGGAAGAGATCAGGAGATGACAGGTAGATTTGCATAATAGAAAAGATAGATATCAGGTGTATTGAATAAAGAAATATTAGGACTGGCGGCTACATACATGCACAAGCGTCTAAAATTGAGTGGTAGCTCAAAAAAGTATACAGAAGTATGTGCGCTCAAGAATGAATATGTCACAAAATAACTATTGTATAAACTGTGACTTAACACTTATACAGAAAATATAGATATATTTATTTAAAAAATCAAGCAAAACATTGAAAAAATAAAAAATCACAGATTTGCATGTCATCTGCATAGAAATGATCTTGGAAGCCAAAGGAGCTAATGAGTTTACCAAGGGAGGCAGTATAGATGGAGAACAGTAGGGGACCAAGGGCTGATCCTTGAGAGAGGAGTTGGGGAGAAGAAGCAGAGACAGAAACATTGAAAGAGCACTGGGAGAGGTAGCAGGGGCGCCAGGAGAGAGCAATATCTTGTAGACCGATTATAGAGACACCATAGTCACCAGAACCACTACAACATATTGTATTTGTTCTGGCGAGTGTAAACCTTACCTTCAGGCTTTTTACAGTAAACACTGTCTTTTCAGAGAATATGCAGTGTTTACTAGGAATACAGCCTAGGAATACCTCCAATTCAGTGTCTACAACCCCTTTATGGAGACAGTGAACTTTCCTCATAGAGATGCATTGATTCAATGCATCTCCACAAGGAGATGCTGATTGGCCAGGGCTGTTTGGCTTGTTGCTCCTGATCTGCTTCCAATCCAATGCTTTCCTATGAGATTGGCTTTGATCAATACTTTTGATGATGTCAGCCAAGCAAGCAGATCAGGGGCAGAGCCAGCAGCAGCAGATGGGAGTAAATGTAAGATTTTGCGATACTTAGGAGGGGAGGCAGCAGGGGAGCTAGATGGTGGTTTTTAACGCTACAGGGTCAAGAATGCATATGTGTTCCTGACCCTATAGTGTTGCTTTAAATTGGTTTTAATGCAATAATGTGGATAGCAGTGCTTAATGTCCCATGTTACCTGACTCTGCAGACCTTCATTTGAAGCTATTGCTTCGAGTAAGAAGTAAAAATAATTGTGAATTTGACTTTATCTTAAGTCCCTGAAATTGGGATCTGAATATTTTACAGTGGCATGTGAGAATTTAAATGAGTGAATATATTAAGTCTTCTGATGTATATCCTGTTCTTCAGCTCACAGATATACCTGGCATGCACATTCATTTAGACATAAGAACGACTGCATTGTTTATTACAATATTGATAAGATCCCATCTGTCACTATGCAATCCATCTGTTAATTTGCTATGTGTAGCATTGTTGCAGGGTTTATACCATGCATTCCCCATTTATAAAGCTTTTCTAGCTTTGCCTGACATATTTCACTTTTTGTTTTGACCGTAAGGCAATATTTGTAGATTTGTATTATCCTATACAAGGCTGTTTAGATGAAGCTTAGCATATCTTGTGACTCCCTAATACCACAATGCTGTGCATTTGTGAATGCTCCACGATAAGAATGAATAGTAAATATACGTGTGGACTTAAAAGCGTTTTAGAATGAATATGCCTAAAATTGCATATGACAAGATAAATAATGGACAGAAGTGACTAAGTATATTTTATATTATACTCCACTTTTATGTGTGGTTTCTAATTGCACCCACTATTTTTAAGTAGATTTTAAAAGTGTATCTGGAAATAAAGAGTGAAAAAACACTTATTGCATAATACTGTAAAAACAGATAAGAAACCATAAGTAACGCACTCTCCAGAGTCTTATAGTAGCCTCTGGCTATGCAAGCATAGAAGCGCTTCATTGCTCCTTCCAATCTCCTTGTTTACTCCTCCATTAATCAGGACCAGGTATAAAGGTGAATGTAAATAAATGTATTGCATAAAAAAAAAAAATAGTGCAAATATTGCAACAGATAACAGCACACAATAAATAGCCGAAAACGTCAATTTCCTGTTGGACAGTATATTAGATCAGCAGATGGAGAGGCTACCGGTATGTCCCTTAAGGAAAACCTTGTGGTTGAAATGCGTTGTGCTATCTATCATGTTGGAGTGCTATTTATTTTGTGCTTTTATCTGTTGCAATATAACAGATAAAAGCACAAAATAAATAGCACACGTACACACTTCATACCTACACAAACACACACTGCATTCATTATATACACACTGCACAAACACACATTCACTACATTCATTCTATACACACTAAACAAACACACACACACACACTCTGAATTCACTATACACACTGCACACACTGCATTCACTAATCAAATACTCACTGCATCCACTACACACACACACATATTCTTGAAAACATAGAATTCTAGCTAACGTGTATTTTGTGCATTTACCTTAATAAAATGTTTTTGCAAAATAAATAAAATAAACATGTTCAGTTAACAGTAGATTTGTGTAGAATTTTTTTTTTTTTTAAATGGTAAATGCACAGAATATCTGCCTGAAAGTTCAGATTATCGGTATCCGTATCAGCTCTAAAAAATACAGTCGATCCCTAATTTAGGAGTTGCATCACTTTTGTTAATGCCCATTCAGTCCCAGCCACACCTTTCCTGGCTGTAACTCAGTCTGCTTGAAAATAAAATGGTTTTATTTTTAATCAGATGTAACTTTCTTTAAAATCTCCTGCTCTGTAAATTTAACTTTAATTATATAAGGGAGACACCTGCAGGGTCTAGCAAGCTATTAACGGAGCAGGATATAAGAAATTTCAAATTAAACAGAATTTGCAATAAAGGAAGGCAGTTTATGCAGCCCTTGGCACACCTCTGTGCATCTGACTTGCACAAAGCGATTGAACTCTTAAATGGCAAAGAACTGAGCAGCAAGACTGCAGGAGCATGATCTATACACCAAAATTGCTTCATTAAGCGAACGTTGTTTTGGTGACTATAGTGTCCCT